>NC_051067.1:117301817-117331817 GCF_004664715.2 Peromyscus leucopus | reverse complement strand
CTTCAACTGGCCTGAAACTTACTGAGCAGACCATGCTTGCTGGCTAGTGAGCCCCAGAAATCCATCTGTCTCTGCCTCCCTCCATGCTGGGATGGCAATCATGTTCCCAGAGTGTTCCCACCAGGTGTGGCTTTGCACATGGACAGAACTGGGGATAGAACTCAGGTCCTCACACTTGCATGAACGATCTCCCTTGGTCCAGAGTGAGTTATGTTTTTACAGGCCTTAGACACACATAGGTCCCTGATGAGCACTGTGTCTTTAGTTGAATATGTGCTTGACCTATTTCATGGGTAAGCCCCTCCTTATTCCACTGGACTAGGAGACACAGAAAAGAGGGAGACTACTAACCCACAAGGAAAAGTCTAGACCAGCATGTTCCACCCTTGTCCCTGACATACTTGCTCGATCTCCTAACACCCCCCCCCCATCAAATCTCTGTGACTCTACATCTGAGGAGGCATCTACTTGAAGGCTTCAACCAGTTCCAGACAAGAGTTCACACTGACACCCTTTGGCTGCTTCAGGTGAAAGGCCTTGCCAGAGTACAGACCTCATCACCAACTGAAACATCCACACCTTTCAAAAGCTACACATACATTCAAAGGTAAGCTTTTCTTTCTTTTTTTTTTAAAGATTTATTTATTTATTATGTATACAGAAGAGGGTGCCAGATCTTATTACAGATAATTGTGAGCCACCATATGGTTGCTGGAATTGAACTCAGGACCTCTGGAAGAGCAGTCAGTGCTCTTAACCTCTGAGCCATCTCTCTAGCCCAAGCTTTTCTTTACAAAGCTTTGCTGTTCTCCACTCAAAGGCAGAGGGAAAGGGAAGAAAAGTGGAGAACAGTTTTCATATAAATATACAATGGGATCATCATTCTTCACATTTTAAAATTGTGTGTGTGTGTGCGTGTGCGTGTGCGTGTGCGTGTGTGTGTGTGTGTGTGTGTGTGTATGTAGGTGCACATGTGCCGTGGCATGCATGTGGCAGGCAAATGACAGTTTGAGGGAGTCATTTCTCCCCTCCTACCATCTAAGTCCCAGGGAACAAATTCATTTTAGCAAACTTGGCCATCTGGATGGCCCAGGGGAGTCACTATTTTTATAACTGCATTGTATAAACCAGGCAAGGGGTGCTCATCTTTAAATCTCAGCACTCAGGAGGCAGAGGCAGGAAGATGTCTTTGGGTTCAAGGCCAGCTTGGTTGACAGAGTGAGTCCTAGGACACCTAGGACTGCAGAGTGAGACCCTACTTAAAAGAAAAACTACATTTATATACTATTTTTAATATTAGTATATTTTTTATAAAATACAAAAATCTTTAATAAAAAATTTAGTATATTTTTGTACATATATGTGAAAGAGGGTATAGCTAAAGCACCCAGGCTGGCCTCAAACTCAGGATGCTATGATTTCAAGTGTGAGCCACCCCACTTAGTTATATGATTTTATAATATGATATTAAATACGTTATGAGTTGCTTTATTTACTTCATGTTGCATCACTTCATATCCTAACTACCTAATAACCAAAACTGGTCGCCATTCTGCCCGCTCCCCATCCTCAACGCCTCTCTGCCGCCCTTTACAAGAGCAATGACTGTTCTGAGGGAGAACTCTATTCAGTTTGCCAGGTCACGGGCAGACAGACAAAAACAAACACACTCTGCCCACTAGTCCTGCACAAAATGGCCACTGGACACAATTCATCAGCCACAGTTACCACGGAGGACAAGTAAGGACGGTCTTTCCAATTGTCTTCTCTACCCGGCAAACCCTTTGGTGGGAGCGCTCAGGTACAGGCTAACTTTCAGCACAGGCTAATTCACTTATCCTCAACAAGTGGGCTATTGATTTTTGTCTGTTTTCAGAACAGCCTGGGGTTTTCTGAATGACAATCGCGTCCCCTACTTAAAAAAAAAAAAAAAAAAAAAAAAAAAAAAACCAACCCTAGGATTCTGGGGAAATGCTCTTTCACTCTTCTTGACAGGCTGGCTCTGCGTCTGGAGCCATTCACTGATTCAACTGGGTGCCGCTAATTTCCAGCTTCTTTTCACCTTGTCCTTTCTGAGTCTAGCATACTTCTAGCCTTTTAAAGTTGACAGGTCAAGAGGACTCTGCTTTGTTCTTGGCACCCCTATGAAGAGGGTAGGAAATGTCCTGACGGGAGAGGAACAGTGGAGTGGAGCGGGACATAGTTCCTTTTCTTGCTTTCTTTCTTGGTCTCTCACTCTTTTCCTTTCTTTTTCAATAATCAATTTGTAAAACAAAACAAAAGAGCAGCCCCACATTCCAACATTCCAAAAGACAAAAAGAAGAAATTCATGTGTACTGCACATGCAGCAAAGGACATCCTTTATATAAACCTAAAGAGAAATGATTTAGAGACTATATAAACGTTTAAATGCCTCCAACTTTTCAAAGGAGTGCTGGGTGGAAAAACAGGAGACTATAATATAAGCCAGACAGAATTTAAATGAATTGTGTGTTTGGTGTTACTTAAGTTGCTAAAGTGTTAATAATAGCTCAGGTGCCAATTTTGACTTCATTCAAGAAACTCTAATGACTGGTTGTGGACTGTTACTTTGACAGTCACAGATTCTTACTGTGTACCAGTGAACATTGTCCTTAATCTACCAGGCCATTCCTCTGAAAAGAGTGCATCCCCTAACAAGAAGGTACCTGACAGTAAGATTAGGAGTTCTGCCCGGCCATCCAGAGCTGCCCACTCAAGGCCACACTGCTGAGTTCACAGGAAAAGTGGGCACTTCAACATCTTTCCCATCTGAACTTACGTGTTAAGGGGCCCACATCTGGACACGGAAAACAAAGCAAATGATGGACAATCAATACACACTCCATCACGGTGGTGGCTTGCACATGGCCCCAGAATGCCTCAACTAAGATAAACCAAGATACCTGGACATTTGAATCAAGGATGCTATAAAGAAAGGGGGCATGCCTGTTGGTACAAATGGCCAGCATTAGGTTTCTGGGCTGTGCTATTATTTTTTTTTAAAAAAATAATATTTTAAGAATTGCTTATAGTGCCAAAGAGATGGCTCAGATGCTTGTGACCAAGGCTGGCCATCTGAGTTCAATCCCAGAACCCACACGATGGGAGGAGAGAACTGACTCCCACAAGTTGTCCTCTGACCTTCACACATACACCATGGCATGACATGTATGTGTAAACACACATAATAAATAAACAAATGTAATAGAATGGCTTTTTCAAAAAACTGACTGTGAACAGATTTGTCTTATAAAGGATGGCAATGGATACTTTGAAAGCAGGGACACAGTTGTGACTTTGTTCTGTTCAGCACAATGGTAAGAGGAGATAAGTGAGCCTTTTTACAAGGGGAAGTGGAAGAAGTGTCCTCTGGAGCACCCTCACCTCCTTTTCACTGAGAATGGAAGAATGGAGGCTCCCTTGAGGTGACCCCTCTCTTTGTGCTGTGAACACACAGATTTTGTTTTGAAGGGGAAGTATGGTGGGCTAGAAGTCAAGTCACAAGTATAGATTAGGTACAGGGACACAGGCTGAGGAGAAGGCACACGGAGGCAAACATCTGTAATAATCAGAGAACAACAAAGAATGGGGTACTCAGAGGGTAGATCTGCAGGAGTCCTCAACTTGCAGAGTTTGGGGTCATGGAAAAAAAGACAAAACCCCATGGCTTTGGAGACATGTCAATTTTCCCCTTTTGTCTCCTAAAAGTTTCATAAAGGAAACAAAAACCAGAACATTCCAAAAGGAAAAAGAAAAAAGGGATAGAAGGGGAGCAGGGAGGAAGAGGAAGGGGAGAAGTGGGGGAGGGTAAGGAGGGAGGCAAAAAGAAGTTAACTTCTACTATATAGTATTGATAAGAGAAAGACATGCAATACTAAAATAATTACTCTATATAGATAAGGTCACTTATGGAAAGCTGGCTAGACTATATTTCATAACAGACTCACGGCATTTTGTCACCAAGAGCCTTGGGTCTGAGAGATGACAGTTCTCTCATTCCTCTTCTCTTCAGGACTGCTTCTCTGCGGGGAGCTTAGCATACAGGGCCCCAGGGAAGTTTGCTGAACAAAGAGCCATGGCCACAAAGGGTGGAAGTGTGCAGGGAGCTGGCCTGAAGGAGGATGGTACTGGGGACTTGAAGGTATCAATATGGTGGAGAAAATAAAGGCGCCCCGAAGTGTCACCTTTGGCATACATGTGAGAAATACTTCTGGATCCAGCCAGGTGCAGAAATATCTGAGTGTGCCTCAGAATTCAAATTTTATTTCCTTTTCTTTTAAAATTTTATGTATTATTATTGTTGGTGTGTGTGTGTGTGTGTGTGTGTGTGTGTGTGTGTGTGTGTATAAGAGATATGTGTGTGGAGGTCGTTCCTTCCTACTTTTACATGGGTTCCAGGAACTGATCTCAGGTCATCAGGCGAGCGTGACATATGCCTTTAACCATTAACTGAGTCATCTTACCAGATTTTTTGTTTGCTTGTATTTTTTAGACAGGATCTTACTATGTAGCCCAGACTGACCCCAAATTCAAAATTCCCAGCCTCCTGAATACTGAGATTACACACATATCCCACCATGCTTGGTCTAGTTTTGAGGTTGTCAATTGGTGTTCAAGTCAGATGGAAAGCAGTGGGTTACTCCTTTGTCCTCCTCCAAATTCCACAGGGCCCAAGCAGTTAAACAACAAAACAGTGTCTTCAATTTCAGCTTCATCTCTGGTTCTAGACCCTGTCTTAACTTATACAGTTCTCTGGTCCTCTCAATGGAATGTCTGCAGGGAAGGTTGGTACAAGGACAATGATTGACCAGGCAGGACAGAGCAGCTGCCCTCTTCTCCAAGTCACCAGCTAGATGTGATCTAAGATTTAAACTCTGAGCCCCAGATGCCACATCTGGGCAATGAAAATAGCAGTCCTGTCCCGAACTGCATGCCACAGCAAGGCAAGAGGCTGTTGGGGGTGACATGGAGCATGACGTCGGGTAGAACTTGCTAAGTTGGGTTGATAAAAAGGGATTGAGGATGTAGCTGGAAGGGGCTCAGATAGTAGAATGTTTCTCCAGCATTCACGAAGTCCAGAGTTCAACCCTTAATGTAGCATAAACTATGTGCGGTGCCACAAGCTTGCAATCACAACACTTAGGAGGAGACTGGTGACCAGAAGTTCAAGGTCATCTGCTGCTACATCATCAGCATGAGGTCAGCCCTGGTTCTCTGGGGGCTTGTCTCAATAAAGAGAAAACAGCCCGGCCCTGCTATCTAACTCCCCACTTTCACAATCTGTAAATGGCTGTGGGGTTGAGAGTGTTCAATTTCTCAGAATCCAGGAACACAGGAAGGTTCTCATCAGGGAGAAGAAAAGACAAACGAAAACCATTTAGCATTGACAAGTGAAAAGGACAGGGATCAGGCCACAGAGACAGAGCCTCGGCATTCACGTTTGCCAAGGTACAGGACTCAGGGAATTGTTTCTTCAAGCCTATGTCTTCTCAGCTATAAAAAGGATACTGTGGACCCACAAGATAAAACAGTGTGACCCAGGGCTGGAGAGACAGTCCAGGAGGTAGGAGGAGGCTTGCTGCTGTTACAGAGGACCAGGGTTCAGTTCCCAGCATCCACGTCAGAGGGTTCACAACCACTTGTAACTGCAGCTCCAGAGGCTCAGATTCCTTCTTCCTGCCTCCTTGAGCACCCACCTCCCCAACACACACACACACACACACACACACACACACACACACACAAGGGTGCTAACACAGAGACACAAACACTCACAAATTAAATATATATATTCTTAAAAAGTCATGTGACACACTTCCCCTTGCTCGGGCACAGTAGTACAGTGGCTGTTACAGCACCATCACTTGTTACTATTTTCCCTATTGCTAACATGATGATTCTCAGAGCCAGTATCTTTTTGAAGAGACCTGGCAGGAAGCACACGTCTGCCTGAGATCTCAATTTATCTCTTGCATGCTAAGGGATGTAGCTCCTCAGACAGTGCCTTTCATTGTCAAGCCCAGAAGATCTCCGTAGCAGAGACTGAGGATAAAATAGGACTGGGAAAATCCCACAAAAACAGGTACCGTCCCCAGTACCTCTGTGCCCTGACAAAAGAGTGATTCTCTTACTGTGATTAGTTCAAACCAGTGAATTAATCCCAGAGGAATCACTTTCAAATAAGACTCTAATTTCAGGGACCCAAGGAAGCCTGCATTTTAATAAGATATTTCATTGTTATCCCAAATACAAAACCATTGTTTGCCTGACTCTATAATGTATTGTTAGACAGACACCGTGCTATTACTGTAGCAAAATGAAACACGCAATGATCTCGCTAATAAAACAATTGGATCATAAGGCAAAACGGAGCTCGGCACTTTAAACAGAGCTGAATACCCCTGGGTGGTGATCTGCATAGTCTAATATTCCCAGTTGGAATTTCACCTTTCTCTACTCTTCCGAGATGAAAATCATTGCAATAGCCTGCTAACAATACCATTACAGTCTCCTCAACTTAATCCTTTGTTCCTCCTGAAGAAAAGGCTGCTTGCTGGTTATAAATATTCTCCATGACAAATTCCATCAATTAACACACTAGCGTGTTCTTACTTTGCAATAACAGCTTCTTGATTAACATTATAAGGTATATATTTTGCACATCACAGGCAAAACTATTCTGTCCCCTATAAGGGAGAAAAGAAGTTAGTTTAGAAAGGTGTGTGTGTGTGTGTGTTTGGGGTGGGGGTTTGGATGCTAGCTTAAAAATAACACGATCCTCTGTCCTCACAGTTTTTCACACCTCTGTGCAGTCAAGGAGGGCAAGGGAGACCCCCTCAACATTTTTGTTTTTTAATCTTCTTGGGAAAACTTAGCTGAGCTGATGTCTCCCTTGGATTCTACTCTAGTTGTGTTCAGGAAAGCCAGAGCTGAAAACCTGCCTTTTTCTAACACCCAAGAGGCAAAGAACAGCCCAGTTTCTGTTCAATACCATGAGGTAGATGTAAGGTGGTGGGTGGGTCATGAAGACAGAAAGGGCGGGCTGATTCAGGAAGCTGCTCCCCCACCCCCTGACCCCCAGCAGCTGTGAGGGACAGAGGGCAGTGGCTGTCCGTGGTACTCTCTGAGTCCTGAGGGCCTGATCTGTACTCAGTAGCCAGAGTCAGCTCTGCACCTCGACAGCAAGGCTGCTGGCCACATCTGGTGCAGGTTCTAGAAGCATGTCCTACTCTACTCCTAAGTCTGCCCAGAGCCATAGATCCCCCTGCCAGCATTGAGATGGCTGCAGGACCAGACAGTCTCATCCCTAAAACTCCAGAGAGGGGCTCAAGTCACCCCACAGTGATTCCACGCCACTGTGCTGAGAGGTTGAGCATTCATCTCCACAGTTGCTGATCAGAGGATCAGGGGTCCAGCGCTGTCTCCATGTCCTCTGTCTAGACTCATGCTTTACCTGTCACATTGTCTGCTCTGGTTTTTGTCTGGTACGAGCAGTTACCTACCAGTCTGCAAGTTTCTAGTCTCAGGGCTGACACTGACTAGCTGGCAACAACGAAGCCAACTCTCCACCTCTTCTTTAGACCTTGGCTACACAGAATGAAGATGTGGGTTCCAGGGGGCATGGGGGAGGGCGGGAGAGGGGGGCACCTGCTGGCCTCTTGCCCCTGTCTTCCCTTCCCGGGGTACAGACTTCTGGCCTATGCAGGGTTGAAAAGAAATGAATTGGGGGTTGACAAGATGACTTAGCACGTAAAAGTGCTTGCTGCTCGGAACTGACAACCTGAGTTCAATCCCTAAAACCCACACAGAGATCTGGGTGTAGCAGCACTCATCTGTAACCCTACTCCTCTTAAGGGGCCCTGAGGGGCAGATGAGAGGCAAAGACGGGATCATCTGGAAGCTTTATTGGGAATAGAAACAAGAGAGACAGAGAGACCCTGCCTCACCAAGGTAGAGAGAACTTACCCTTGGAATCTGCCCTCGGACCTCCATTCATGTGCTGTAGCATATGCCCACAAAATAAATGATGCAAACAAATAAGAATAAGGAAAGAAAAAGAGAAACAAATAACACTCTAGCCCTTAGAGTGGACGTGACATCACATATAAATCCTCAGCCTCCTAGACAGGCTTTCTCCTCAGCCTCTCTCCTTCTTTCTCTTCTTCAATCCAGGGGCCCCAGCACTGAGATGCACCCTCTGCCCAGCCAGTTTCTCCTATAAAACACAAACCACAGCAACAGAGGGCTGGAGCTGCAGCTCTGACCCTTGTCTGAGATCCCACCAGCTTCTCTGGACTCTGTCACATAGTCAACCTCCAGGTGACCGCTACTTTGCCTTTTATCTGCACATGGTTGTGGTTCAGCAACTGTCACTTAGACAACAGCCAGTCTTTTCCTTGGAATGGACATTATTCTGAAAGCATTTGTGGACCGAGGCCCCTTACAAAGTCCCAGCATCCCCTGCTCCTATGGGGCCCTTTTCCTCAGCTGCACTGTCTGTCCTGTGAACTTCCTGACACTGATGTCTAGGGACATGCCCTTGTACACCTAGGTCTCAAGGTGCTATTCTGACACTTAGGAGCAAATGGTGATTGACAGGGCTGGGTTTTGCTGCATTTCTGGTAAAACTGTGTCAGGAACAATTAAATGGTGAGGGTTGAAGAAGAGATGATGTCCCTCTCTGGAGAGTGTGTCTACATGAAACTGAGGTCAGTTTAGTGAAAAACACCAGTCAGAGGGGCCGTGTGATTGAACTGACTGCCAATTCCCCAGCCAGGGCAGGCAGCCTTGGGCTATGTGGGGAGCAAGGCAGGCAGCCTTTTGCTTCTTTTTCGTTTAGTACACATCTCAAAGTCTCCATACCAGAGATAGAGATTCAGTTCAATGTCTTTGGATTGGTTGATTAATTTAAAGCCCCTGAGAGATCCTGTGGGTTCACAGATAAAGCCAGACAAGCTGAGAATTTTCCTGTCTTCCTTAAAAGCGGGATGTTTCAGCCGCAGCCCCCTAATTGGAGATGATTTACATTTTTGTCTCGATCTCTGCATTGGAGAAGAGGATGAGTTGTCATCAGCAGCCACTGGAGCCTGGCTGAGCAGAGCTTCCCAGCTGCAGCCTATGCCTACATTCTTATCTCATACTGTCCAAACATGGAGCAGTGTCTGTGAGCCACCAAGCCAGGTCTGGCTCCTTTAACTCGGGGATCCAACAAGTCTTGGTAGCAAGTATTAACTCTGCACCATCTCAATTGCCTAAGAAACTAGCTGGAATTCCTCTAGCCTTGGCTGCTAGGATAGGAAGTAGGGATATGAATGGGCTACTGAGACCAAGGGCTTAGGAAAGGGCCATGTGAAAAAGATGTCCAATAATAGGTACCAATAAGGGCTGGGGAGACAATTCATTTGGTAAAGCTGACTTGAATTTGATTCCCAGAAATTATGTTTCAAGAATCTTGCATGGTTAGTTGCGTACCATTCCAGCCCAGGGGAGTCAGATGGGCAGTTCCCTGGGACTCACCTGCCTGCTAGCCTTGCCTACTTGGTAAACTCTAGGCCAATAAGAGAAAACAAAATGCGGGATACCAAAGGTGATCATATGGTTGTATGGCCTCCACATGTATGTATGTACACATACATGCATAACTAACCCTAAAAGTTCTGCCCCCCCCCCACACACATGAAAGGTATCAATGATCATGAAGGTAACTAGGAGGGAGCCAAGAGCAGTCTCACCACACAGCACCAGGACAGCAGGGCTGACATGAACACACGTGCCTGAATGCTCATTCCAGATGTTCCACAGACTCCTGGATCTTAATCACTTCTACGTTTTCCTGGACAGATGCCTCCCTTTCAAAGTGTGGTGATATTGAATGCTGACTTCTTTGTAAAACGCTTGCCTGTTAGCTGCCATAAAACATACCATACCCTGAATCACATAGTAGTCTCTAATGCAATCTACCTGTAATGTGGCTTTACCACGGCCTATCTATGTGTTTGGTCTAAGTCTCTCCAAAGGAGATCTCTCATCCTGCAAAGAGATCTCTGGTTATTTGCTAAACTATACAAAGCAAGAAAGAAGCAAGACATGCAGGGGGCAGTGGAGGGAAAGAACGGAAAGTTGGTGGTAATACCTTACAAATTCAATTTGCATTCTTCCCTTGATGTTAGCCCAATCTGAATGAGCTTTTCCAAAGTAAGCCGGCATTTGAAATCCTCCCGCATGATAGATGGCCTTACATATTTTAAAACACCATGCCTTTAATAAACTAACCTGCACAATGTGGTCATAACTGGTTCTAGAATATTCTGATAGCAAAACATTTTCTGTTTCTGGGCCAGAACTGGACATTTCTTCTTGGGAATATGATGTTTGAAAATCAGTTCCTCCTATTATAGATTTTCCCCTCAGCTTGTAGAAAATCCATGATTCCCTAAACATTGGTCTTTGAAAGCACATTGACTAAAATCTTCATGCTTAATTCATGAAGCGCAGTCTGGAGATTAGTAGAGCTGGACATAGACCGGGAATACTTTATCATATTCTAATAAGCAGAGGCTGAAAATTGCATTTCTAAAGCTACAGTATTAAAGGGCATACCGCAAAACATGACCCAAACATAACTCAGTAGTTTTACAGTGCCTGAAAAGGCTTTGATATGATAAAGTATGCTGACGATGAGAATAAACACAACTAGAAATTTTTGAATTTAAAAAGGAAGAAAAAGAGGGGGGCATGTGAAACTTGGCAAACATTTGGTATATTTATGGAAAATATATATATTATAAACTCATATATTGTGATGCTTATAAACAAGTATGGACAACTGAGTCACGAGGTGGTAGATCATTGTAACACTGCAGTGTAGGAGTTTGGAAAGGCTAAAAACATGAGAGATGGGAAAAAATAAATAAAGCAAGTGTAATGATGTTCATTTAAAGGGTGCCAGAAAAACCTTTCTTAAAATAGGTCACTGTGGAAAATAATGTGTGTGGTGGAGTTCTGGGGGGAGAATGCTTGATGGTATACCCTGGTGCTTCTTAGAAAATGATGCAGTGTTAAAGACTGCCTGAATACTCTCAAGAGCCATATACAAAAAGGAGGCAGGATGTAAAAAAAATAAATAAAACAAAATAAAAATCAACCACTGAATCCAAATGTATAAATCAGCCGTGTATATAATATAAAGTGCAGTGCTTGGCACACAGTTGGGGCTAATAGTATCTGAGAGACGGATGGATGGATGGATGGATGGATGGATGGATGGATGGATGGATACCCAAGAAAGTGAGAAAGCAACTGAAACAGGAATGGAGGGATGAAAAGACAGATGGATAGATACATGAAGGAGTGAGAAACCAATAGAAACAGGGTAAGATAGATTGAGGGATGAATGGAAGGAATGGATGGAAGGGAGGAAGGGAGGGAGAGAGGGAGGGAGGAAGGAAGGAAGGAAGGAAGGAAGGAAGGAAGGAAGGAAGGAAGGAAGGAAGGAAGGAAGGAAGGAAGGAAGATCTGTGAGCAAGTAAGAAATAGGTCCTATCTCATGAGAGCTCACAGGGACTTTGGTCTACTCCATGGACCTACTAACTCCCGAGATGCACTGGCAATTTCCCGAATCAGCATGCTCTGGGAGAACAAGGAGCCAGAATTCAGAGCAGAAGAGATGGTAAGCTGAGGACACAAGGGGTCTGTCTTTAAAAGCATCTGCACAGCTCACGTGTGAATATTACTTAGGCAGCATGTTTAGTGAGGCCGGTGTTAGCGGCAGCGGGGGTGAGGGGTGGGGTGCTTTGAGATTAGACTGATGGCCTGTGGAATCCCCACTCCTCAAAGCTAGCCGTCATCACTGCTGAGATCAGAGTGGAAAGATCAGAGGCACCGAACTCCTGCTGAGCCTATGATTTTATTTTGATGGGTGTGCATTCTCCATGCTCTCTTCATTCAGTTAATGAAGCGGGGCTTGTCCTCCTCCTAGGCCCTAGCTAACTCCCAGCTGAATCTCTATGAGGACTTCTAATGACATCCTCTGAGCTTCTACCCCAGGAAGTCCCAGAGCTTTGTCACCTGCCCTTCAGCTGGCTTGTCCTTCCTCACCTCTGTGTTCCTACCCATCTCAATTTGGAAGTTATTTTAACACCTGAGAGGCACCCAGCTATTCCTGTCATGGGTTCCTCTGGCTCCCCTGTGCCATCCCACCACAACCTTGTTAAATCTCAGCTAGCACACACCTCTCAAAAGGCCATGACCCTGACAAGTGACCTTGCACTACAAGGCCTATTAACAGAAAACTTAAACTAAAAAAAAAAAAAAAAAAAAAAAAAAGCAGAAAGAACAAAGAATGAAAAACTGATCACATTCCCCAAATGTAGGAGCACCACTTGCCCCAACATGAACACTCTTGGTCTACACACGCCACCCTTTGAACACTGAAGTTTGAAGTTTGTTCCTCTACTGCATCCAGGTCTTTGCAACTCATCCACTTGGGCTGGGTTAATATGTCAAGTCTCCTCACTGACTGGTCAGGAGGACAGAGCTCTTCCCTGCTCAATGTGAAGGACACTGCTTATGTCTGCTAGGGGGACAGAGTAGGGAAGAGAGTCGATTAAGGACCTCATCCTTAAGACCTGCAGCCTGGGACACAGCCACAGGAAGGAATGAGAGAACACGTTTTCTGCAAAGGCATGGCCTGCCCTTGTTCATGGCATGGTCTCAAAAGAAGCAGTCTGCTGCATGCTGGATGGAGGAAGGAGTCTTGTGACTGCCACCTGGGTCTATGGCAGAGGACAGACCCCGAGAAAACTGGGAGAAGAGCATGTGAGAATGCACAGGCTCTGGTTCCAGTGTCAACAAAGAGGAGAGGATGCAGTTCCAGTGGTTGTTGCTTTTGTGGCCTCTCTGAACCTGGTGTTCCCCAGCCTTTTGTGACTGCGTTATTTAATTCCAGTTCTACTTTGGCAGCCAGCCATGATGGGAGTGAAGGACATGCCTACACCCTTGGTGGCTGAGCTCCTGTAGCAGGCCCTGTAGCATGTTCCCAAACACGGAGCCCCCAAGCCTCCCGAGGAAGCATTCCTCCTCCCCGCAAACATTGCTGGTTCCCTGGGTATTAGCTCTTTTGCACCAGCCTTTGACAGTGAGGCTGGGGTTGCTGTGAAAGGAAATCCTGGCTTCCCTGAGAGACCAGCTCTTCTTCTTCCCTTAATTATCATTCTTTACTTGCAAGATGCATCGGCTGCTATTTAAATAAACAATGGGGGATTTGGAAGAGAGATACTATGAAAATGAAGTTGCTTTAATTTACATCCCAAGGGACCAGGGCCATGGAGTTCTGTGAATGCCAAATAAATAAATAAACACTTTAAATAAGTGTCAAGTTGGGGATAGCCTATGAGTTGTAAAGGGGACACAGGAGCCAAGGGTGGCCTATGATTATTAGATCTTGCATTGAGCATGTGATATCCAGGGCACCTTTAAAGGCAGAAGACAGAAATGCAGTGGGAATATTAGCCCCGTATGGCAACAGAAAGGAAGGAGGTGGGGAAGCCAGAAAGATGTCTACAGTCGGGATCTGGACTTCCTTTATGGGTTTTGGACCATGGATGGTGGGTAAGGTCAGCTTCATGCAGCAAGACTAAGCAGACTGAACGACTAGGAGATCCTGGGCTCAGGCTTCTTTGTCCAGAGTCAGGTAACACTCAGAGAGGTCAGGCTTTTGCCAAGGCAGATGCAAAAGGATGCACTGGTTTTGGGTTTTGCTGCTGTGGCCGATCACAGAAGAGGAGAGTCTGGGGAAATCTCAGCAACTGAGTTTGCATGCTGTGTGGGGTAAAATGAATCCTTGCATACAGACATGCCCATGGGTTAGTTTCATATGTGGGGTTAAAAAGGCCCCAAGGATGCCAAGAGATAAAGCCGAGGACAGGTTAAAGGATGGGCATTAATAAGACAGAGGAAGGGCACGTTGGGAAGTAACTTTATAAAGCTCTTGCTGGGGATTTTATGAGCACTGTCGAACCTCATCGCCAGATTGATATTTTCCCATTTGGTGGGAAAGGAGACTGAGACTTCCACAGCATTTCTGATTACACAGCTGGACACAGCAATGGGATCCAGAGGCAGCTCCATCCCTCCAGCTGCTAGGGGAGAAAGTCAGGGTTGTTTTGTTTGTTTGCAGCTTTGAGAAAAATGAATGGACCAGTCATCCCAAGGGTTCTGACTGTCTGTAGCCCTCTTTCACCTTTGCTGGCTCTGCCTTGGCCTCATCTCTGCTCTTCTGATTCTCTTTCTGTGTCAGTTACATCTATCTATCTATCTATCTATCTATCTATCTATCTATCTATCTATCTATCTATCTATCTATTTTCTGCAATAGGCAACCTTCTCCTGTGTTGCCTGGGAAGACACTACTACACAGCAGTGCCAGGACATGAGGTGTGTAGGGCACAGGTCTGCCAAAGCTCCTGCACCAGCCACAGGACAGGATCACTGGGAGGACTTGCTGTTGCTGTCACGGCTCCTTGCACGTTCACTCTTCTCTCTGAGAGCTGTGTCTGGTCATACTTAGACCAGGTCACTAAGACTAGCAGTAATGGTTGTGGTTTTGTGCATCATGGCATGGTCTCTGTCACAAGGAGGGAGACAGGTATGTCACAAAAGAGAATGGAGCATTGGAAATAGTACCTGAGTGACAGCAAAGATGCTAGGCAGATAAAATATTAGCTACAAGAACAACAACAAAAAAGCTAGGGCCAGTGAGACGGCTTAGTGAGCAAAAACACTCGTGCAAGTCTGGTGGTCTGAGTTCTGCTGTGGGATGGTCTATATGTCAAATTGCTCTGCTTGGTCAATAAATAAAACACTGATTGGCCAGTGGCCAGGCAGGAAGTAAGTGGGACAAGGAGAGAGGAGAATTCTGGGAAGCGGAAGGCTGAGGCAGGGAGACACTGCCAGCTGCCGCCATGACAAGCCGCATGTGAAGACGCCGGTAAGCCACCAGCCACATGGCAAGGTATAGATTTATGGAAATGGATTAATTTAAGCTATAAGAACAGTTAGCAAGAAGCCTGCCATGGCCATACAGTTTGTAAACAATATAAGTCTCTGTGTTTGCTTGGTTGGGTCTGAGCGGCTGTGGGACTGGCGGGTGACAAAGATTTGTCCTGACTGTGGGCAAAACAGGAAAACTCTAGCTACAGAGTTCCTTCCTGGGAACCCTCACCAAGATAAACAGAGAGAGCTAACCTCAAATGTGTCCTCTGATCTCTGCATACATGCTGTGGCTCATGTGCTCTCTCACACACACATCATGCATTCCCTCACAACAATGAATAAACGTTTTTAAATTGCAATAAGAATACAATAAAGTGAAATCCAAAAGAATTAGAATGGGCAGTGTGGCCCAGTATGTTGCAGTCTGTGCCCACAATGGCCATATGGGCACTACTATAAATTTACCACTAGGCTCAGGTACTTGCTTAGCATGCACAAAAATACTCGATCACCAGTACACTTAAACTGGGTGTAGTCACTCACACCTGTAATCCCAGTACTCAGAAGAAGGAGGCAGGAGGATCAGGTGTTCCAGGTCATGCTTGGCAGCAGTGCAAATTGGGACCAGCCTGGACTATACAAGGCCCCATCTCAAAACCACAAAAGAAAAGCAAAACAAAAAAAACAAACAAAAACAAAACCCAGGAGAGAGAGAGAGATCAACTTGCCCCACAAGTCTGAAGACTAGAATTCGATTCCCAGATCCCATAAGCAAAGCAGGACATGGTGGTGCGTGCTTGTAATGGGGAGCTTGCGGACCTGACAGCCTAGTCTAATCGGTGTGGTCCCAGTGAGAGACCAGATAGGTGGAAGATCAATAGTGAGGAACAACACCCAAGGTTGATCTCTGACCTCCACGTGCACCTTTGCACACAGGCACCTATACATGCTTACACACCCACAGGAACAAAAAGAACAGACTGACTACTATAGTCAGGTCCTTATCAGCAGCAGCCATGTGTGCTTCCTGGCATATGCTTGGACACCCCCCCAACCCCGCCCTTGCAACCAGGCCATGTAACACCAGGCCTCCTTTTCCAGTTGTAATAAAGGCAGAAAACCAAGGCAAGGGAGCTCTGCTTCTTCCCCCTCTTATATCAGTTACTCAGCTCCTGCAAACCAGAAGAGGAAGTAAGTCCACGTCCTGAGCATGTGCACACTCACATTCTTGTCCCTTTTGTAACATGCATAGTCTTACAGCTATAGTTCAGCTCAGGAGCTCTCAGGGAACTGCATTTAATCCTCTATCATTAAGTATTGCCTTGAATGGTCAGCCTTTCCCCGAAAGCCAGCCTGCAGCCGAAAACCCCCAGTTTTGACTAAGTGAAAAAGAACCTGACCTCTAAACAGCCAAAATGTATTCAAATGAAATAGAATTATATTTATTTTCTGAGAAGCTTCCTTGACTAACATTTTTTTTAATACCACACTGCTCCTCATTTTCACATATGAGCATCATATATTGTAATACGGAATGGCTATTGACTGTAGCTGAGGTGAATACCCACACATATTGACCTCAGAGGTAAATATTGACGGAGACAAAGGTAAAATCAATGCTTACCTTGAGGGATAATAAATCTGGATATCTATTGAAATAAGAAGTCGATAGACACATTGTTATAAACACTTACCGTTGTTGTCACTTGTGTGTGTTTGTACAGTGGGTGGCCAGGAGCTACTCTCTAGAAAAATGGAGACAGAAGTGGTAGCTCGGAGAAGCCACCCTGGTGCCTTCTCCTCAGTCTAAAGGCTCTCAGTTTGGTCATCCACATCCGGCTTGCAAGGAAGATAACCCTAAGTATCCCCCCTCTGGAAAAAGGTCTAACCTGCATCTCCAGGAAGCTTCTACAATGAGGGTGTTTATACTGGTTACTCTTTTCCCAGTAACAGAAAAGACTGACAATATGATCTTCTCTGTACAGGTTGGTAAGCCTGGACTTTGGGAGATCACACAACTCATTATGTTTCCAAAGATAAATTCAGAATTCAGCTGAGGGCCTGTGAGATGGCTCAGCAGGTAAAAGTGCTTTCCTTGAAGCCTGGAGACCTGAGTTCGATTCTTGAAACTCACATGAAGGTGGAAAGAGAGAATCAACTATACAGAGTTAACCTCTGAACTCCTTACATGTACCATGTTATGATGTGCTGATATACACACACCCTCTCCCCCCCCCCCACACACACAGTAAATAAAACTAAAAAAATAAGTTGTCTGGCATTAAATTTGGAATGAGTCTTCCACGCCACAGTGTCTTGATAAGGATAATGAGCCTTTTCTCCTGGTGATAGAGGCGAATGTCAGAGAAAGGGGAACCAGAAAATGGAGGGAATGAGGAAACCAACAGCCCACATTTGGGCTGCTCAGGACAAGGCTCCATAGGAGGATGGTATGAGCTCTAAGTCTTCAGTGGCATTTAGTACAATGCTGTCTGAGGTCAAGCCAGGATAGGTCTGTTCAAAGTCTTTAGGGAAACACTCCCGTTTCCAAGGGAGGCACGTGAGGCAAGAAGGGGCTTCCTCCACCCACACGCTATCTGATTACGGTACTGGGAACTGCTACAGATATTTAAAAAGTAAGAAACCAAGGCAGAAGCAGATATGTCTAGTCGCTCCTTTGACTGTGCTCCACTACCCCTCTCCTCCAGCTGGTGACACATACTTTCATACTTTGGGGGGAGGGCTGCACTGAGCACTGGGCTGCTGCTTGCATTCAGCCTGGTTCACCTCAGCCAACCAAAGTAGGTGTCCTGTCACTCTCTGCTTTATACACAGAGAGACATGGACTTGGGAATGTCAAGGGTTTGTGAAGCAAACTATAGACTTTGGAAGCTGAGTTCTTGACTGCTTCTCGGCAGACAAACCAGCTCCACCTCCCACCAGAAGCTTCCATGAGAATCTGCTGGAAATCTTGGGTACTGCAAATGAAATCCACTAGGGCCGGTGCTCATCTTCTCCACTCAGCCTTGCAACTTCTTCAGGCATGAACAGGGCTCACCCTCTCCTTACTCTCTCCCAAAGTCTCAGGTTTTGAGACCTTTCACTGAATTGTAAGCTATTTCTCGAGGCTTTCACATAACACACCAGCTACAAGAGTACCTGGCTATGTCTCCCTATCCTGAGCTCTGCCATCCATCAATACACTTGGTGCTATGAATTTTCCTCCTCTACCCTGCTCCTTGGAAAGTCCCAGCTAGCTCCTGGACTGGGACAGTCCTAGTTAGTCTTCAAAAAGCACCTCAAAAGACACTAAAGTTGAGGAGTGTTTCCTGAACCCTTTGTGATGATCATTTCTGTCCTCCACATGACTTCTTTACTAATATAACATTCTAACACTCTTCCTATTTTTTTATTGAATTTATTATATATATATATATATATATATATATATATATATATATATGTATATATATGGGCTCACGCACTGTGATTTGCATGTAGAGATCACAGGACAACTTTAGAGATTTGATTCTTTCCTCCCACTATGTGGGTACTGGGGAGTCCATCTCAAGCTGTTAGGCTTAGTGGTCAGTGCCTTTATCTACTGAGCCACCTCACTGTAATGATCCTCTTATTAACAGTATCTGACACTCTCTCACTTCCTCCCCCAAGTGCCCATCAACCATGGCCAGCTATTTTCCTATTTGGGAAATATTTAAGGGCAGGGTTTGTATTTTACTTATTTCTATGATCCTTGTATCATGGAAGAAGAGCCTGACGCACAGAGGAAGAGCAATGTTCAATGAATAAACCATAAACTTCATGCGCTGCCACCACCAGTGACAGACTTCTTGGGGAAATTCTGAACAATCCTGTTACCTCTTTGTGGTTTTCCATCCTTTCTCACCCTCCAACTATGAAGGGTTAGTGCCTTACAATTCTTATTCTACAGAAAGGGTAAAATAAATAAATAAATAAATAAATAAATAAATAAATAAATCCATCCAGAAGAACAAAGCCAATGGACAGGTAAGTGAGCTAACATCAAGAGAAAGTACGGATATACACACTTAAGCTCCAGGCTGATCCTTAAACTGTATCTATACACACAATAGGGGGCATTATCATCTAAGTATAGCCACCTCTATGCCCTTCCCGGAAAGCTATGTTTCAACACCCACTTGTCTGCTGTAGCTACTTTAGGGTGACCAAGGCCCCAGTGAGGACTCAGGCACTGAGCTATGATATGACCTGCTCAGGTGGGCTCCAATGTGCCATGTCAGGCAAGCTGGAGAATAACAAGGATCAGAGTGAAATCTGATTATTCCTCTGCAGATAGACCAACCCCACCTCCCACCTGAAGCTTCCATGAGGATCTGCTGGAAATTCTGAACTGCAAATGAAACCCACTAGAACTGGTGCTCATCTCTTCTGCTCAGCCTTGCAACTCCTCAGAACCAGGGAAGGAAGGAATAAGTTCCATGTATGATAGGCTCTGAGGATATGGACAAACATGAGTGTCAATAAAATCACAATTAGGTGAATCAGATGGCCAGGCCACCATGTGGTCCTCTCTAGGAAGATCAGTTAATGAATAGAATGGCCTGAAATGCTCTTCATTTGCGCTTTTCTGTTTTTCTACTTTGATTTTTACTTTACTTTCTCCCTCTTGCTTCCTTCTTGGCAGTTAGCACAATAAGAAATTCTTTAAAAAATAGAAAAAAATTAAAGGTGCACTCTACATGTTCCCTGGTTCCCAAGAGAAATGCTAGTCTCTTAAACTGGGTGGTGGTGGTGCACGCCTTTAATCCCAGCACTCTAGAGGCAGAGGCAGGCAGATCTCTGTGAGTTCGAGGCCAGCCTCAGGTCTACAGAGTAAATTCCAGGACAGGCTCCAAAGCTGTAGAGAGAAACCCTGTCTCAAAAAAACAAAAACAAAAACAAAAAACAAAAAAGAAAGAAAAAGAAATGCTAGTCTCAAACGCTGTTAAAACTTGAGCATTAAAATATAATTGGTAGCAAAAGAGACTCAGAGAAGGATGGGAGAACCCTGCAGGTCCCTGACAAGGTCAGCATAAGGAGGCTGACTGGGATGGAGTAAATGTCTGTGCGAGGTGGCAGTGCTCTCAGACGGAACTTTGCAGACAGCCTACTGAACAGTACAGAAAGGATGAAGGAGGAAACCACCTCTTCCTGAGAAAAGCCAGCTCCTCCTCCTTTCCCTCCTCGCCATTTGCTTTCTCTTCCACTCCCATTTTCACAATCATCACCATCATCATCATCACCATCATCATCACCATCAGCGTCACCACCACCATCAGCAACACAGGGACTCCTGGGCTTCTCCAACGAGTCCATTCTGAATTTAGCTCTTTATGTTCAGCATCATGCTTAGCTATAAAGTGATACAGGCTCAGTGAGATGGCTCTGAATAAAGTCACTTGCCACCAAACTAGGTGACCTACGTGCAATCCCTGAAATCCACACGTGAGAAGGGAAATAAATGACTCCAAACTTGTCCTCAGACCTCCCCATGCATACTGTGGTGTGTAAACACCTACCCACATACATACATAAATATGGTGTTTTTGTTTTTTACTTAAAGGGGTATTTCTGAGGCTGGAGAAATGATTCAGTGAGTTAAGGCACTTACTACCAAGTCTGATAATCTGAGTTTGATCCCTAGAATCCTAGAACAATTTCCACAAGTTGTCCTCTGACCTGTACACATGGCTTGACTCCCTCCCTCACATACATGTGCACCAGTGAATAAGAAATGAAATTTGTTTGTTTGTTTTTTCCAGACTTGGTTTCTCTGTGTAGCCCTGGCTGTCCTGGAACTAGCTGTGTATCCCAGGCTGGTCTCAAACTCACAGAGATCCGCCTGTCTCTGCCTCCCGAGTGCTGGGATTAAAGGCGTGTGCCACCGCCGCCGGCAGTAAATGGAATTTAAAACATTTTAGATGGGCCGGGTGGTGGTGGTGGTGGTGGCGGCGGCGGCGGCGGCGGCGGCGGCGGCGGCGGCGGCGGCGGCGGCGGCGGCGCATGCCTTTAATCCCAACACTGGGAAGGCAGAGCCAGGCGGATCTCTGTGAGTTGGAGGCCAGCCTGGGCTACCAAGTGAGCTCCAGGAAAGGCGCAAAGCTACACAGAGAAACCCTGTCTCAAAAAACAAACAAACAAACAAACAAAAAAAACATTTTAGATGAATGCAGGGATACTAAGTGAACTTGCAACATTGTCCAAGCAGATGTGCATGGCATTAGAAGGCACCTGGAAACCTTGGTAGGAATGACCATCACACGAAGACTCAAGATCTGAAGGACCTTATGTTCTCTGCCTCAGAGATGTCCTCATCTATAAAAAGTGGACCAACTGTTCCTTCACATGGCCTTGGTCTGTGATTGCAGCAGTGAGGGAATTCTACTTAGGTTCATGACCTGCATGCAGCACCATGAGGCCACTCACATTCAGGGCTAGTGGGATGGTTCAGTGGATAAAAGCCCTTGCTGCAAAGCCTGATGACCTGAGTTCGAAATCTGGAACCCACGGTGGAAGAAGAGAACTGACTCCTAAAAGTTGTCCTCTAGTAGTAAGCAAATGCATGCACCTGCTCTCTCTCTTTCTCTCACACAGAATAATAATAATAATGATGATGATGATGATGATGATGATAATGATAATGATAATAAACACCATAAAGAAAACAACCTTCAGCAAATCACGAAAGGGAAGCTTTGGCTGTTGAACAGGGGCTTTCTGACAGCCAGGCTCCCTAGGATGCCGAGTAGCCCTATCTTGTCCCCTGGGGTTCAGAACAAGTATTTGGCAGTGGCAGCCTCAAGAAGCTGGGCTGCTAATTTAAGGCAATGGCCTGAATCTTCATTATCTGTCCTCAAAAGTCCATGTGCCAGGCCTCCTGTTTGCCAAGTGCCCAACCTGTTCAATTTAGGGCTATTGTCATCTGGAGAGTACTTCAAGGCTTCCTCAGGAGCTGCCTCCGAGACTCCCCTTTATCCAGCAACCTGGTCAACCCTGACCCTACATTGTACCAGTGTGAGGCCTGTGGGCAACAGTGCAAAAGGCCAGGGCCGTGGGGCAGTGCTAGGACAGTCCCTTGGGTGGGCAGACGAAGTTCTCCAATGCTGAGTTCATTTGTATTATAGCTGCCACAACTACAAATGAGCAGCTTAAGTCTCTTGTAAACACTCCAACCATTTCCTAGAAGGGGGAGAAGGGCAGGGTTGATTTACATAACCATGAGTAAACAGCAGGAAACTGATGCTGCCTAAGAGAGTTAATGTTTCCTGACAGCCATGGATTGGCTTTCATCGGGACCCACTGCACAGCTACCAAAGAAGCCCTTGAGCCGAGAGGGCAAGCATGACTTCACTGCCTAGGCCATGGCCACACGTAGCTCCTCGGAACAGGACGAAGACCATGACCAAGCAGCGCTCTAGTTGGGCCACTTCCTTGCCTCTGCGTCCCATCGCCAGTGCCTCAGAAGGTCCCGGGTGTCGAGTGCCAAAGACAGTGACATTTCTTCTGGTCAACCTCATTGTTTACGGTAATCAGGGGAAGACAGTGAGCAGACCAGGATGCCAAGTGATCGCTTGTATTGAGATAATCAATAAGACACTTATCTTGAAAGATTCATGCAAGTTTGGAATCAATTATGAATGGGATGATGATAAAACTCGATAGGAGAGTTGCTGTATGGGTTGTTTTTCAAACTCTTATCTGAGAGTTAGGCTCTCTTTTGTTGGTTTCTCTGAAATGTCATAAAAATTTTACAATGTGTGCTAACTACATTACATCATTACGGAATAGTAAGATTTCCACATGCCTTGGTAGGGTTTTCAAACGCATACTGTAGGATGTTGGGACAGTTTCGTGCAGAATTCAAAGTGTGTGAAGAGCTTCCATCAAGATTAAAAGGAGATGAAATGTGGTATTTGATGAACACAGAAGGTATCTGACCTGAGATGAAAATGTCCCTACTTATAGGCAGATGACCTTGAGTGTATTACTTAACCTTCCTCAACCAAAATTATCGATGTCTTAAAGACTACAATGATATCTTCATCCTGGCAGTCTAGAGAAGAAGAAATAAGGTTATTTTAGGCCTAGTATATTCCCCAAATACATGAAAGTCAGTAAGTGTTATTCTTTCTTAACTTCACAACTCTGATTGATTCACAATGCATAAAGTATTGAATATTTAATCCCCCATTTTCTCACTTTTGTTTATGTATGTGGGTACAGCATTGAGATACAGAGATAGGATCTAACTATGTAGCCCAGGCTGGACTTGAACTCATGATCTTCTTGCTGCAATCTCTAAAATACTGGGATTACCAGTGTATAGCACCAACATACCCAGTGTGTCTTCTCACTTGTAACAGGGAGAGTAACTGTTCAGGGCAAGGTTGTTCGGAAGGAAATCCAATAGTGAGTAACACAGAATCTAAAACAGCAACTAAGAGATGGCAAGTATTGGAGCCGACAGCTTGCATTCAGTGAGAGGAACAGAACTCAAGAACAGGAAACCTGCTCCTCCATGTGGTAAGGGAGAACACAGAGGCTTGGGCAGACTCGTCTCAACTCAGGTCACTGGCACAGTGACATCATGAGGGAGCTGTGACACACAGTCCAGAAAGGTGGGAAGGCCTGCAGCTAGTACTGGAGCACAAGACAAGACAGTCCAGGAGTGGAGGGATAATGCATGGTCTCTGGAACTGGCAAGGTATCCACGACAACTGGGAATCTGCCCTTGTCTGGAAGTTGGGGGCAGGGAAGAGGACAGGAACTAGGTCTCCTGGAGCAATCTGTATTCAAGTGACTTCGAAGGAGGCACCAACTGAGTCAAAGAATTTTGGTGACTGCCATGGGAAAACAGAAAAGGAAGAATGCAGAACACTGAGAGACTCTTGGGGGCTGACAAGTTAGTGCCAAGTCCCCATCAAAACTCCAAATGGGGGCCTGTGAGTGGACTTAGCTCTGGGGAGTCCAAAGCAGTATGAGTCAATCCCGCAACTAGCAGGATCTTCCTCACGGGACAGAATACTGAAGGAGGCCTGGCTTTCTGGCCAGCAGCCAGGGTACTAGTCTCCATTCAGCATAGGATCCTGCCTAGGACAGAAGCACTGTCTCCTCCTGGCCCTAAATAGATCAACACTTGGCTTGAGCTTGCAGATGACATTTCATAGGCCACGCCATTTAAGCTGTCCCTGTGGTCAGAAATAGCCTGGGGGTGGTCAGGACCACAGCCTTGTAAATCGGACACTATATTTAGTTCACACAGATATGGCTGAAGGATTTCTTTTTAGGTTCAGGTTTTGAGTAGCAGATCTTGTAACTACCTTTGCAAAGGCCAGGGCTTAGGCCTGAGGAGAATGGGGAAGCAGGCCAAGCGACCAGGTCATCTCAATCCTGCCACTTCTGTGACACGAGCCCTCCGAGCACTTCAGTTGTTGGAGAAACCAAAATTTCTGTTGAAGCCGGAGGAAAATTCCCTCAAATTTTATTCTGCAGTATTGCTGACATGTACTTAGATACACTAATACTGAATGTTCTGCCTGAAGGATTTGTACATGTGTCTACACACATGGATTCAAGTCACCAGGGTAATACACAGTATGCCAGAAGACTCCCTCTGGCCTTCTGAGATCTCCACCTCTTAGCAAGGTGAACTGGGTCCTGACTTCTCTCTTCTGCAGAAGCCAGACCTGCTTTTGACTCTGACACAAATGGTATCATTGACTAGGTACTCATGTCAAGTGTCTAGCTGTTTTCACTCAATAGCATATCTACCTCTCAAACTTCATAGTGCACATAAAAGTCACACTCCCCTGTCGTATACTGGCTCTTGTTGGATGCCAGGCTCACAATAATCTTTCTGTTTATTCCTGAATGTGAACACAACAGATAAGCAATGTTATTCCAGCTTGACTAATGAGGAACTGGGAGCCAACAAAGTTTAAATGGCAAAGTGCAGGATCCCAAGCATGGAAATTAGCATACTGGGGCTTGAGACCTAAGAGTTCAGATGCCAGAATGTTTCTCTTGGCCAACATGAATTCTTTGTTTTACGTTTTCACAGTGCTGGGGACTGAACCTGAGTATCACTCAAGTCAGGTAAGTGCTCTACTGCTAACCCCATTTCCAATTCTAAAATGAGAATGCTCTGCATGATTTTATTTTACTTTTTGGTAGGGCTAAGGGTTGAACATGGGACCTCCAGCATGCTAGCTAGGCAAATGATCTACCATTGAGATCCATCCCTAGCTTCAGTTAGCTTAAAAAAAAATGAGTTTTTTAAATTTACGTTTTAATGTATTTCTATATATGCCTGTATGAGCATTAAAGATGCACATGTGGAGGTCAGAAGACAGCTTGTTTGAGTTGGTTTATTCTTTCCACCAGGTCTCAAGTCATCAGGCTTGGTAGTTGGAGCCCTTACCTGCTCAGCCATCTCACTGGCTCCCCAGTTGGCTTTTGACTTTTCACAAAGTAGTTAGAAATGGCCCACATAAAGTCTTCTTCACTAGTGTTTGACACACTGTCCATGGCTACAATCATTAACCACAGTAATTGTGTTGATTACTGTTCTCACTGCTGGGACAAATTATCTGTCAAAATCACCCGAAGGAAGGGTTTCTTTTGCCTGCTTACAGGACATTCACAGTCGGGAAGTAGATGAATGTAAGGCTCAGTTCAAGTTCTTCTTTTCATATGGTCCAGGATCCCAGCCCATGGGAGAGTGTAGCCAACATTTAGGGTAGGGCTTTTCACCTTAATTCACCAGACATAGACACTCCCTCACAAACATCCCCTGGGTTTGTCTCCTAGGTGATTCTGTTTCCTCTCAAATTGACAATCAATATTAGCCCTCATAATGAATGATAATAAAAGAAATGATAATGACGCTGCTGGGCCTCGAATTAATGTTGAGGAAACAGAGAGGATGAAGTTAGGCCAGGTCCTAGACTTCAAGGATCTCACACTTTGCTACAGAAGACAGGAAATAAACACACAGTTATAACTGTACACTGTAAACACAAAGGGAGAACAGTGTACTGTGCACCACAATGAATGGAGAGCTTAGGCAACTATCAGAGAACAAGAGGGTGGCAGACCTTCAGGAATGGCATGTAGCCCTGATATGAAGTTCCCACCCACATTTTCCCAGGAGGCATTGCTCTGAGGGAGCTCAACTGCAGAGGACTCCTCAAAAACAGTCTTACACAGGCAGCTTTGCCTTTGACCCTTGCTTCTGCCATGCCGGTGTCAAAAACACTTCACTTTGAGTGGATTACCAATCCTACTTCTAGGGATGTAGGTTCCCAGGTCCTTCCCCATGGCCTGGCATCATCATCATGCCACCATTCAGTCAGAACCAGCTTGGGAAGAAGACTTTGTACCCCTAAGATGTGCAGCCTTTCTTAGGAGCTATTCTGAGTATGTATTGTCACAACGCCTGCAATCTACATTCCATTTCATAACCATATACTCTGCTTCAGAAAATAGACAAATCTTTTCTAAGCAGTCATTAAGAAGTTTATTGGAAGATATCACGGTGGCCCTGATCTGATACTGGGTAACCTGAGTTCTAGAGTGGGTACGTAGAGCAAGTCCAGGGCTTGTCAGAATTACCCAGACAGACAAATTCACTCTTTGAAGTCAGTGGTTGTTCTGTTCCAGGCAGGGAGAAACTCATGCTAATCCCTGCCCTGGTTCCACCCACCCCTGTGGACAGGGCCTAGCAGCTGTCTGAGTGGGAAGATTAGGATACTGTAAAACACAAATTTTTCCAAACTTGAGAAGACACTCCAAGGAAAAGACACAAAAGGCTAAAGTTTCAAGAGCAAAAGACCCACTTCCTCTGACTCCTGTCTTATTCAAGAGCTCTGTGCAGAGACAAGAGCACTATGAATTCCTGCTTTTCTCCCTTGCAACTGAACTTGAAGATGTGTGTGTTTGTGTATATATATGTGCCTGCATGTCGGGGCCAGAGGTCAGTGTTGGGAATATTCCTCCATTGCTTTCTACCTTTTTGTTTTTTGAGAAAGGTTCTCTAAATGAACGTGGAGCTCACCAACTCATCAAGATCAGTTGGCCGGTGATCTCCAGGGACCTTATGTCTCTGCCTCCCCAGAGCAAAGACTACATGAGCATATCACCGCACCCGGCTTTTTCACGTGGGTCTCAGCCATCCAAACACAGATCTTCATGACCGAATGTGAGCATTTTACTGACAGAGCTATCTTCCCAGCTCCCCAGAGTTTTGAAAAGGTCTTCATACAACGAAGTCTAACATACATGAGTCGGACAACAATTGACATAAGAATGTGACTTTTGGAAAATAAATTTTGACATCTAAGAGGACACAAATCTGTCCTATTGATGAGGTACACACTCTGCTACATTGCCATCTATGTTAATATGATTTTTATCTATATTCAACAGAAACCTCAAATGACAAGCATGACATGGCGTAGCGGCAATGGCCATCCAAAGTATAGATCTCACTTTATTTTTACCTTCACCTGACACACTTCGGCCAGGTATTGACCACGGAGAAGCATTCTTCTGGCCGTAAATCCAATCAATAGCTCACTCATGCAGAACATACAATGTACATTTTCTGCTTATAAAAAGCCATGGATAATGAGCACCGATTATAGCTCGGAGAGACCAAAGACTCGAGTGCACGTGCTGTTCCTTCTCAGAGGACTAACCTGAAAATGATCTTTGCCTTGCCTACAAATGAAATATTTAAAACATTGTTTTGATGGCCCAGGGTATGCCTGACATATTTGTCGATTTTCACAGATGCGAGGAGTGATTAGATTTGGGGGTCAGTTACGATAAGGTCATCCAGAGACCACGCATTTTAATTTCAAATTCAGGATGACAAACCTGATAAGCAAAACTTTATAAAATAAAAGGATATGAAATCAACTTACATGACTAGTTGGTATGGGGAGAACTTTTGTATTAGGTCCTGTCATCTAAAGGGGACCTGGTGTTACAAGAGAGAATTTTCCTGACAAGTCACCTTGATGAGCTAAGGCACAGACAATGCACTGGGGTGAAGCACTTCTGTCCACGGTGGCCTGGATTCTCTGTGCGGAGAAAAATTGTGTTGAGGTGTTTATTGGTAAAGAATACATTCACAGGGCTGGAGAGGTGGCTCAGGGAGTCAAGATCTTGTCGCCCAAATGTGAGGACCTTCATTTTGAATCCACAGAACCCATGAAAATCCAGGCCTTTTAGTGAGCATCTATAATTGCAGCACTCCTGTGATGAGATGGGAGGTGGAGACATGAGAATCCTCAGAAGCGTGGGGCCAGCTAGCCTGGTGTATGCAGCAACAAACATCAGAAGCCCAAGCTGGGTGGAAGGCGAGGACCAACACCCAAGGTTGTCCTGTGGCCTCTGTGTGACCCAGTAGCCTGCAAGTGCCCCCACCACAAGCAAAAACACTTCCCCCACTCTTCCCCCTCTGTCCCCGCCTCTCTCCCTGCCCCACTAGAGGCTTCTCAATAGCCTAGAAACATCCTGGCCATGAACGTAGGAGGTGGTGTGGAAGCGGCTAGCAGTGAAAACCCTAAAGGGTTAAACTGTAAAGACAGTGAGATGGCCTAGAAGTGCTTACAACTCAATTAAAATAAACCCAGTCCCTGTTAGTTCTCCCCAGCCAGATTTAAGGCTCCCTCTGTATTATCTATTCATATGAAAGCGGGTGCAGCGATTGAATATTGAATTATGCTAACCCACTTTCTCAGCTACACAAGACACCGGCTTCCAGCCCAATGAATACAATAGCCACATGCTTGAGACCTTTAATTATCTAATTAATGTAGGGTCATTTTTGCAACTAATTCAAATGGCCATATATAACTTTTTCCTTTTTAAGATTGGAGTTGTAAATATTTTTAAAACACTTGTTATATGTTGCATGAAAAACAAAACAAAACAAATTGACCAATAAAGCTCTTAATTAAGAAACATTTTTTAAAAATCTTCAAACCCATTCTAACATGGTCAAAGCCTGTTTCTCGTGACCTGTTCATAGATATCCTTTAGAAACTTATTAAATTGAACTTAAGAAAACGAATTACCATCTGCATGGGCAGGTACGAGAGAAAGGAATTACAAGGAGTGTTTGAAGGAAGAGGGGCAAGGAGATGTAGTAATGCACATTAGGAATCCACTCTAATGAAGGCTATCATAAACGGCAATGAAAAGTGGGTAATAATTCTAAAAGTTCTCACACAAGACCAGTTACTGTCGTCCCCTCCCCCACCACTTCGCTCTTCAGGCGGCTGGATTTGAACGTGAAATCCTTCACTTCTGCTGCCTCTCTCTGCAATGCTGAGTGTTGCCAGCATTTGAGCATTCGGCTGAAAAAGGCAATGTGGTAGAAAAGCATGCTCAGGCTAAAGAAATCAGTTTTGTGCCATTCGCTCAGTCCTTCCATGTGGTAATCTGTCCACATGGGAGAGGTGTGTGTGTGGGGGGGGGGGGGTTCTGTTGGGCAGGAGATGCTGGTCATATGCAATCCTAGAGGGGATCAGCTGGCAACTCCTTCTCAGCACTTAGGAAGCTTTTTCTTTTTTGAAAAAGAATGACAGACAACTTCTATTTTCAAAGGGCTTACAAAATACCGGGGAAAGAAGGTACACACAGAGAGAAAGAGAGAGAGAAAGAGAGAGACAGAGACAGAGAGAGACAGAGAGAGAGAGACAGTGAGACACAGAAGAAGAGAACGTTGTCCTCCTGATTGGGTGGGTGCTGGGCTTTCTTTGCATGCTTCCCTCACACAGGTGGCACCTGTGGCTTAAGAATGAGATGGTGACACCTCCCCTTGGTTCCAGTGTCTCTGTCAGGCAATTCGTTTTAAACAAGAAAGAAGCTTTGGTATCTCTCAAGTCTCCCATGTCATTCCCAGGGATCCCTGTGTCAGACATGACACTGTAACCC